>NC_057796.1:86763069-86763918 GCF_018294505.1 Triticum aestivum | reverse complement strand
GGTGAAATTGAAAATCACTACAAAATGAACTCTGAAAATGTTGGAACTTGGCATGGTATCATCATTTCGCCCGCATAGCATGTGCAAAATAGTAGAGAGGGTCACGGCGAAAACTGGACGCACCTCGTGTACAAACTGGACAATCTCTTTCGGAGTATCAGGGTTTCGGACGAGAACTCATCTGTTACACGGGCACTTCAATGTTTTTTAAACTTATTTGAACTCCAGCCTATTTTTGCGTTCAGTATGCAATATTCAAAGCGACGTCATCAATTTCCAACAGGTTCTGACATCATTTGCTGTTTTTCAGTCATTTACCCATTTGTTTAGAGAGCTAAATGACGGTGAAATTGAAAATCACTACAAAATGAACTCTGAAAATGTTGGAACTTGGCATGGTATCATCATTTCGCCCGCATAGCATGTGCAAAAGAGTAGAGAGGGTCACGGCGAAAACTGGACGCACCTCGTGTACAAACTGGACAATCTCTTTCGGAGTATCAGGGTTTCGGACGAGAACTCATCTGTTACACGGGCACTTCAATGTTTTTTAAACTTATTTGAACTCCCGCCTATTTTTGCGTTCAGTATGCATCATTCAAAGAGACGTCATCAATTTCAACACGTTCTGACATCATTTGCTGTTTTTCAGTCATTTACCGATTTGTTTAGAGAGCTAAATGATGGTGAAATTGAAAATCACTACAAAATGAACTCTGAAAATGTTGGAACTTGGCATGGTATCATCATTTCGCCCGCATAGCATGTGCAAAAGAGTAGAGAGGGTCACGGCGAAAACTGGACGCACCTCGTGTACAAACTGGACAATCTCTTTCGGAGTATCAGGGT
>NC_057796.1:86760235-86760722 GCF_018294505.1 Triticum aestivum | reverse complement strand
TTCTTGCGTTCAGTATGCATCATTCAAAGCGACGTCATCAATTTCCAACATATTCTGACATCATTTGCTATTTTTCAGTCATTTAGTGATTTGTTTAGAGAGCTAAATGACGGTGAAATTGAAAATCACTACAAAATGAACTCCGAAAATGTTGGAACTTGGCATGGTATCATCATTTCGCCCGCATAGCATGTGCAAAAGAGTAGAGAGGGTCACGGCGAAAACTGGACGCACCTCCTGTACAAACTGGACAATCTCTTTCGGAGTATCGGGGTTTCGGACGAGAACTCATCTGTTACACGGGCACTTCAATGTTTTTTAAATTTATTTGAACTCCAGGCTTTTTTTGCGTTTAGTATGCATCATTCAAAGCGACGTCATCAATTTCCAACATGTTCTGACATCATTTGCTGTTTTTCAGTCATTTACCGATATGTTTAGGGAGCTAAATGATGGTGAAATTGAAAATCACTACAAAATGAACTCT
>NC_057796.1:86757978-86758627 GCF_018294505.1 Triticum aestivum | reverse complement strand
CACCTCGTGTACAAACTGGACAATCTCTTTCGGAGTATCAGGGTTTCGGACGAGAACTCATTTGTTACACGGGCACTTCAATGTTTTTTAAACTTATTTGAACTCCAGGCTTTTTTTGCGTTCAGTATGCATCATTCAAAGTGACGTCATCAGTTTCCAACACGTTCTGACATCATTTGCGGTTTTTCAGTCATTTACCGATTTGTTTAGGGAGCTACATGACGGTGAAATTGAAAATCACTACAAAATGAACTCTGAAAATGTTGGAACTTGGCATGGTATCATCATTTCGCCCGCATAGCATGTGCAAAAGAGTAGAGAGGGTCACGGCGAAAACTGGATGCACCTCGTGTACAAACTGGACAATCTCTTTCGGAGTATCAGGGTTTCGGACGAGAACTCATCTGTTACACGGTCACTTCAATGTTTTTTAAACTTATTTGAACTCCATCCTATTTTTGCGTTCAGTATACATCATTCAAAGCGACGTCATCAATTTCCAACACGTTCTGACATCATTTGCTGTTTTTCAGTCATTTACCGATTTGTTTAGAGAGCTAAATGACGGTGAAATTGAAAATCACTACAAAATGAACTCAGAAAATGTTGGAACTTGGCATGGTATCATCATTTCGCCCGCATAGCATGT
>NC_057796.1:86756163-86756423 GCF_018294505.1 Triticum aestivum | reverse complement strand
ATTTGCTGTTTTTCAGTCATTTACCGATTTGTTTAGGGAGCTAAATGACGGTGAAATTGAAAATCACTACAAAATGAACTCTGAAAATGTAGGAACTTGGCATGGTATCATCATCTCACCCGCATAGCATGTGCAAAAGAGTAGAGAGGGTCACGGCGAAAACTGGACGCGCCTCATGTACAAACTGGACAATCTCTTTCGGAGTATCAGGGTTTCGGACGAGAACTCATTTGTTACACGGGCACTTCAATGTTTTTTAA
>NC_057796.1:86754442-86754929 GCF_018294505.1 Triticum aestivum | reverse complement strand
TTCTTGCGTTCAGTATGCATCATTCAAAGCGACGTCATCAATTTCCAACATATTCTGACATCATTTGCTATTTTTCAGTCATTTAGTGATTTGTTTAGAGAGCTAAATGACGGTGAAATTGAAAATCACTACAAAATGAACTCCGAAAATGTTGGAACTTGGCATGGTATCATCATTTCGCCCGCATAGCATGTGCAAAAGAGTAGAGAGGGTCACGGCGAAAACTGGACGCACCTCCTGTACAAACTGGACAATCTCTTTCGGAGTATCGGGGTTTCGGACGAGAACTCATCTGTTACACGGGCACTTCAATGTTTTTTAAATTTATTTGAACTCCAGGCTTTTTTTGCGTTTAGTATGCATCATTCAAAGCGACGTCATCAATTTCCAACATGTTCTGACATCATTTGCTGTTTTTCAGTCATTTACCGATATGTTTAGGGAGCTAAATGATGGTGAAATTGAAAATCACTACAAAATGAACTCT
>NC_057796.1:86748549-86749676 GCF_018294505.1 Triticum aestivum | reverse complement strand
AATTGAAAACTACAAAATGAACTCTGAAAATGTTGGAACTTGGCATGGTATCATCATTTCACCCGCATAGCATGTGCAAAAGAGTAGAGAGGGTCACGGCGAAAACTGGACGCACCTCGTGTACAAAGTGGACAATCTCTTTCGGAGTATCAGGGTTTCGGACGAGAACTCATCTGTTACACGGGCACTTCAATGTTTTTTAAACTTATTTGAACTCCAGGCTATTTTTGCGTTTAGTATGCATCAGTCAAAGCGACGTCATCAATTTGCAACACGTTCTGACATCATTTGCTGTTTTTCAGTCATTTACCGATTTGTTTAGAGTGCTAAATGACGGTGAAATTGAAAATCACTACAAAATGAACTCTGAAAATGTTGGAACTTGGCATGGTATCATCATTTCACCCGCATAGCATGTGCAAAAGAGTAGAGAGGGTCACAGCGAAAACTGGACGCACCTCGTGTACAAAGTGGACAATCTCTTTCGGAGTATCAGGGTTTCGGACGAGAACTCATCTGTTACACGGGCACTTCAATGTTTTTTAAACTTATTTGAACTCCAGCCTATTTTTGCGTTCAGTATGCATCATTCAAAGTGACGTCATCAATTTCCAACACGTTCTGACATCATTTGCTGTTTTCAGTCATTTACCAATTTGTTTAGAGAGCTAAAAATGACGGTGAAATTGAAAATCACTAAAAAATGAACTCTGAAAATGTTGGAACTTGGCATGGTATCATCATCTCACCCGCATAGCATGTGCAAAATAGTAGAGAGGGTCACGGCGAAAACTGGACGCACCTCGTGTACAAACTGGACAATCTCTTTCGGAGTATCAGGGTTTCGGACGAGAACTCATCTGTTACATGGGCACTTCAATGTTTTTTAAATTTATTTGAACTCCAGGCTTTTTTTGCGTTTAGTATGCATCATGCAAAGCGACGTCATCAATTTCCAACATGTTCTGACATCATTTGCTGTTTTTCAGTCATTTACCGATTTGTTTAGGGAGCTAAATGACGGTGAAATTGAAAATCACTACAAAATGAACTCTGAAAATGTTGGAACTTGGCATGGTATCATCATTTCGCCCGCATAGCATGTGCAACAGAGTAGAGAGGGTCAC
>NC_057796.1:86748043-86748539 GCF_018294505.1 Triticum aestivum | reverse complement strand
CAAGAACTCATCTGTTACACGGGCACTTCAATTTTTTTAAAACTTATTTGAACTCCAGCCTATTTTTGCGTTCAGTATGCATCATTCAAAGCGACGTCAACAATTTCGAACATGTTCTGACATCATTTGCTGATTTTCAGTCATTTAGCGATTTGTTTAGAGAGCTAAATGACGGTGAAATTGAAAATCACTACAAAATGAACTCTGAAAATGTAGGAACTTGGCATGGTATCATCATTTCGCCCGCATAGCATGTGCAAAAGAGTAGAGAGGGTCACGGCGAAAACTGGACGCACCTCCTGTACAAACTGGACAATCTCTTTCGGAGTATTAGGGTTTCGGACGAGAACTCATCTGTTACATGGGCACTTCAATGTTTTTTAAATTTATTTGAACTCCAGGCTTTTTTTGCGTTTAGTATGCATCATTCAAAGCGACGTCATCAATTTCCAACATGTTCTGACATCATTTGCTGTTTTTCAGTCATTTACCGATT
>NC_057796.1:86746932-86747633 GCF_018294505.1 Triticum aestivum | reverse complement strand
ACTCCAGGCTTTTTTTGCGTTCAGTATCCATCATTCAATGCGACGTCATCAATTTCCAACACGTTCTGACATCATTTGCTGTTTTTCAGTCATTTACCGATTTGTTTAGGGAGCTAAATAACGGTGAAATTGAAAATCACTACAAAATGAACTCTGAAAATGTTGGAACTTGGCATGGTATCATCATTTCACCCGCATAGCATGTGCAAAAGAGTAGAGAGGGTCACGGCGAAAACTTGACGCACCTCGTGTACAAACTGGACAATCTCTTTCGGAGTATCAGGGTTTCGGACGAGAACTCATCTGTTACACGGGCACTTCAATGTTTTTTCAACTTATTTGAACTCCAGCCTATTTTTGTGTTCATTATGCATCATTCAAAGTGACGTCATCAGTTTCCAACACGTTCTGACATCATTTGCTGTTTTTCAGTCATTTACCAATTTGTTTAAAGCGCTACATGACGGTGAAATTGAAAATCACTACAAAATGAACTCTGAAAATGTAGGAACTTGGCATGGTATCATCATCTCACCCGCATAGCATGTGCAAAAGAGTAGAGAGGGTCACGGCGAAAACTGGACGCACCTCGTGTACAAACTGGACAATCTCTTTCGAAGTATCAGGGTTTCGGACAAGAACTCATCTGTTACACGGGCACTTCAATGTTTTTTAAACTTATTTGAACTCCAACCTATTTT
>NC_057796.1:86741269-86742119 GCF_018294505.1 Triticum aestivum | reverse complement strand
TAACCTTATTTGAACTCCAGCCTATTTTTGCATTCAGTATGCATCATTCAAAGCGACGCCATCAATTTCCAACATGTTCTGACATCATTTGCTGATTTTCAGTCATTTACCGATTTGTTTAGATAGCTAAATGACGGTGAATTGAAAATCACTACAAAATGAACTCTGAAAATGTTGGAACTTGGCATGGTATCATCATTTCACCCGCATAGCATGTGCAAAAGAGTAGAGAGGGTCAAGGCGCAAACTGGACGCACCTCGTGTACAAAGTGGACAATCTCTTTCGGAGTATCAGGGTTTTCGGACGAGAACTCATCTGTTACACGGGCACTTCAATGTTTTTTCAACTTATTTGAACTCCAGCCTATTTTTGCGTTCAGTATGCATCATTCAAAGTGACGTTATCAATTTCCAACACGTTCTGGCATCATTTGTTGTTTTTCAGTCATTTACCGATTTCTTTAGAGAGCTAAATGACGGTGAAATTGAAAATCACTACAAAATGAACTCTAAAAATGTTGGAACTTGGCATGGTATCACCATTTCACCGGCATAGCATGTGCAAAAGAGTAGACAGGGTCACGCCGAAAACTGGACGCACCTCGTGTACAAACTGGACAATCTCTTTCGGAGTATCAGGGTTTCGGACGAGAACTCATCTGTTACAAAGGCACTTCAATTTTTTTTAAACTTATTTGAACTCCAGCCTATTTTTGCGTTCAGTATGCATTATTCAAAGCGATGTCATCAATTTCCAACACGTTCTGACATCATTTGTTATTTTTCAGTCATTTACCGATTTGTTTAGATAGCTAAATGACGGTGAAATTGAAAATCACTACAAAATGAA
>NC_057796.1:86739842-86741241 GCF_018294505.1 Triticum aestivum | reverse complement strand
CATGGTATCATCATTTCGCCCGCATAGCATGTGCAAAAGAGTAGAGAGGGTCACGGCGAAAACTGGACGCACCTCCTGTACAAACTGGACAATCTCTTTCGGAGTATCAGGGTTTCGGACGAGAACTCATCTGTTACATGGGCACTTCAATGTTTTTTAAATTTATTTGAACTCCAGGCTTTTTTTGCGTTCAGTATCCATCATTCAAAGCGACGTCATCAATTTCCAACGCGTTCTGACATCATTTGCTGTTTTTCAGTCATTTACCGATTTGTTTAGAGAGCTAAATGATGGTGAAATTGAAAATAACTACAAAATGAACTCTAAAAATGTTGGAACTTGGCATGGTATCATCATTTTGCCCGCATAGCATGTGCAAAAGAGTAGAGAGGGTCACGGCGAAAACTGGACGCACCTCGTGTACAAACTGGACAATCTCTTTCGGAGTATCAGGGTTTCGGACGAGAACTCATCTGTTACACGGGCACTTCAATGTTTTTTAAACTTATTTGAACTCCAGCCTATTTTTGCTTTCAGTATCCATCATTCAAAGCGACTTCATCAATTTCCAACATGTTCTGACATCATTTGCTGTTTTTCAGTCATTTACCGATTTGTTTAGGGAGGTAAATGACGGTGAAATTGAAAATCACTACAAAATGAACTCTGAAAATGTTGGAACTTGGCATGGTATCATCATTTCGCCCGCATAGCATGTGCAAAAGAGTAGAGAGGGTCACGGCGAAAACTGGACGCACCTCGTGTACAAACTGGACAAAATCTTTCGGAGTATCAGGGTTTCGGACGAGAACTCATCTATTACACGGGCACTTCAATGTTTTTTAAACTTATTTGAACTCCAGCCTATTTTTGCGTTCAGTATGCATCATTCAAAGTGACGTCATCAATTTCCAACACGTTCTGACATCATTTGCTGTTTTTCAGTCATTTACCGATTTGTTTAGAGAGCTACATGACGGTGAAATTGAAAATCACTACAAAATGAACTCTGAAAATGTAGGAACTTGGCATGGTATCATCATCTCACCCGCATAGCATGTGCGAAAGAGTAGAGAGGGTCACGGCGAAAACTGGACGCACCTCGTGTACAAACTGGACAATCTCTTACGGAGTATCAGGGTTTCGGACAAGAACTCATCTGTTACACGGGCACTTCAATGTCTTTTAAACTTATTTGAACTCCAGCCTATTTTTGCATTCAGTATGCATCATTCAAAGCGACGTCATCAATTTCCAACACGTTCTGACATCATTTGCTGTTTTTCAGTCATTTAGCGATTTGTTTAGAGAGCTAAATGACAGTGAAATTGAAAATAACTACAAAATGAACTCTGAAAATGTTGGAACTTGGCATGGTATCATCATTTCACCCGCATAG
>NC_057796.1:86738999-86739692 GCF_018294505.1 Triticum aestivum | reverse complement strand
TTGCGTTCAGTATGCATCATTCAAAGTGACGTCATCAATTTCCAACACGTTCTGACATCATTTGCTGTTTTTCAGTCATTTACCGATTTGTTTAGAGAGCTACATGACGGTGAAATTGAAAATCACTACAAAATGAACTCTGAAAATGTAGGAACTTGGCATGGTATCATCATCTCACCCGCATAGCATGTGCGAAAGAGTAGAGAGGGTCACGGCGAAAACTGGACGCACCTCGTGTACAAACTGGACAATCTCTTACGGAGTATCAGGGTTTCGGACAAGAACTCATCTGTTACACGGGCACTTCAATGTTTTTTAAACTTATTTGAACTCCAGCCTATTTTTGCGTTCAGTATGCACCATTCAAAGCGACGTCATCAATTTCCAACACGTTCTGACATCATTTGCTGTTTTTCAGTCATTTAGCGATTTGTTTAGAGAGCTAAATGACGGTGAAATTGAAAATCACTACAAAATGAACTCCGAAAATGTTGGAACTTGGCATGGTATCATCATTTCGCCCGCATAGCATGTGCAAAAGAGTAGAGAGGGTCACGGCGAAAACTGGACGCACCTCCTGTACAAACTGGACAATCTCTTTCGGAGTATCAGGGTTTCGGACGAGAACTCATCTGTTACATGGGCACTTCAATGTTTTTTAAATTTATTTGAACTCCAGGCTTTTTTTGCGTT
>NC_057796.1:86733689-86734787 GCF_018294505.1 Triticum aestivum | reverse complement strand
AAAATGTTGGAACTTGGCATGGTATCATCATTTCGCCCGCATAGCATGTGCAAAAGAGTAGAGAGGGTCATGGCGAAAACTGGACGCACCTCGTGTACAAACTGGACAATCTCTTTCGGAGTATCAGGCTTTCGGACGAGAACTCATCTGTTACACGGGCACTTCAATGTTTTTTAAACTTATTTGACCTCCAGGCTTTTTTTGCGTTCAGTATCCATCATTCAAAGCGACCTCATCAATTTCCAACATGTTCTGACATCATTTGCTATTTTTCCGTCATTTACCGATTTGTTTAGAGAGGTAAATGACGGTGAAATTGAAAATATCTACAAAATGAACTCTGAAAATGTTGGAACTTGGCATGGTATCATCATTTCACCCGCATAGCATGTGCAAAAGAGTAGAGAGGGTCACGGCGAAAACTGGACGCACCTCGTGTACAAACTGGACAATCTCTTTCGGAGTATCAGGGTTTCGGACGAGAACTCATCTGTTACACGGGCACTTCAATGTTTTTTAAACTTATTTGAACTCCAGGCTTTTTTGCGTTCAGTATGCATCATTCAAAGTGACATCATCAATTTCCAACGCGTTCTGACATCACTTGATGTTTTTCAGTCATTTACCGATTTGTTTAGAGAGCTACATGACGGTGAAATTGAAAATCACTACAAAATGAACTCTGAAAATGTAGGAACTGTGCATGGTATCATGATCTCACCCGCATAGCATGTGCAAAAGGGTAGAGAGGGTCACGGCGAAAACTGGACGCACCTCGTGTACAAACTGGACAATCTCTTTCGGAGTATCAGGGTTTCGGACGAGAACTCATCTGTTACACGGGCACTTCAATGTTTTTTAAACTTATTTGAACTCCAGCCTATTTTTGCGTTCAGTATGCATCATTCAAAGCGACGTCATCAATTTCGAACACGTTCTGACATCATTTGCTGTTTTTCAGTCATTTAGCGATTTGTTTAGAGAGCTAAATGACGGTGAAATTGAAAATCACTACAAAATGAACTCTGAAAATGTTGGAACTTGGCATGGTATCATCATTTCGCCCGCATAGCATGTGCAAAAGAGTAGAGAGGGTCA
>NC_057796.1:86732033-86732666 GCF_018294505.1 Triticum aestivum | reverse complement strand
TGGTATCATCATTTCACCTGCATAGCATGTTTAAAAAAGTAGAGAGGGTCACGGCGATAACTGGACGCACCTCGTGTACAAACTGGACAATCTCTTTCGGAGGGTCAGGGTTTCGGACGAGAACTCATCTGTTACACGGGCACTTCAATCTTTTTTAAACTTATTAGAACTCCAGCCTATTTTTGCGTTCAGTATGCATCATTCAAAGCGACGTCATCAATTTCCAACACGTTCTGACATCGTTTGCTGTTTTTCAGTCATTTACCGATTTGTTTAGAGAGCTAAATGACGGTGAAATTGAAAATCACTACAAAATGAACTCTGAAAATGTTGGAACTTGGCATGGTATCATCATTTCACCCGCATAGCATGCGCAAAAGAGTAGAGAGGGTCACGGCGAAAACTGGACGCACCTCGTGTACAAACTGGACAACCTCTTTCGGAGTATCAGGGTTTCGGACGAGAACTCATCTGTTACACGGGCACTTCAATGTTTTTTAAACTTATTTGAACTACAGCCTATTTTTGCGTTCAGTATGCATCATTCAAAGCAACGTCATCAATTTCCAACACGTTCTGACATCATTTGCTGTTTTTCAGTCATTTACCGATTTGTTTAGAGAGCTAAATGAC
>NC_057796.1:86730613-86732023 GCF_018294505.1 Triticum aestivum | reverse complement strand
CCAGCCTATTTTTGCGTTCAGTATGCATCATTCAAAGCGACGTCATCCATTTCCAACACGTTCTGACATCATTTGCTGTTTTTCAGTCATTTACCAATTTGTTTAGAGATCTAAATGACGGTGAAATTGAAAATCACTACAAAATGAACTCTGAAAATGTTGGAACTTGGCATGGTATCATCATTTCACCCTCATAGCATGTGCAAAAGAGTAGAGAGGGTCACGGCGAAAACTGGACGCACCTCGTGTACAAACTGGACAATCTCTTTCGGAGTATCAGGGTTTCATACGAGAACTCATCTGTTACACAGGCACTTCAATGTTTTTTAAACTTTTTTGAACTCCAGCCTATTTTTGCGTTCAGTATGCATCATTCAAAGTGACATCATCAATTTCCAACACGTTGTGACATCATTTGTTGTTTTTCAATCATTTACCGATTTGTTTAGAGCTCTAAATGACGGTGAAATTGAAAATCACTACAAAATGAACTCTGAAAATGTTGGAACTTGGCATGGTATCATCATTTCACCCGCATAGAATGTGCAAAAGAGTAGAGAGGGTCACGACGAAAACTTGTCGCACCTCGTGTACAAACTGGACAATCTCTTTCGGAGTATCAGGGTTTCGGACGAGAACTCATCTGTTACACGGGCACTTCAATGTTTTTTAAACTTTTTTGAACTCCAGCCTATTTTTGCATTCAATATGCATCATTCAAAGCGACATCATCAATTTCCAACATGTTCGGACATCATTTGTTGTTTTTCAGTCATGTACCGATTTGTTTAGAGAGCTAAATGACGGTGAAATTGAAAATCACTACAAAATGAACTCCGAAAATGTTGGAACTTGGCATGGTATAATCATTTCACCCTCGTAGCATGTGCAAAAGAGTAGAGAGGGTCACGGCGAAAACTGGAGGCACCTCGTGTACAAACTGGACAATCTCTTTCGGAGTATCATGGTTTCGGACGAGAACTCATCTGTTACACGGGCACTTCAATGTTTTTTAAACTTTTTTGAACTCCAGCCTATTTTTGCGTTCAGTATGCATCATTCAAAGCGACGTCATCAATTTCCAACACGTTCTGACATCATTTGCTGTTTTTCAGTCATTTACCGATTTGTTTAAAGAGCTAAATGACGGTGAAATTGAAAATCACTACAAAATGAACTCTGAAAATGCTGGAACTTGGCATGGTCTCATCATTTCACCCGCATAGCATGTGCAAAGGAGTAGAGACGGTCACGGCGAATACTGGACGCACCTCGTGTACAAACTGGACAATCTCTTTTGGAGTATCAGGGTTTCGGACGAGAACTCATCTGTTACACGGGCACTTCAATGTTTTTTAAAGTTTTTTGAACTCCAGCCTATTTTTGCGTTCAGTATGCATCATTCAAAGC
>NC_057796.1:86730043-86730603 GCF_018294505.1 Triticum aestivum | reverse complement strand
CATTCAAAGCGACATCATCAATTTCCAACACATTCTAACATCATTTGCTGTTTTTCAGTCATTTACCAATTTGTTTAGAGAGCTAAATGACGGTGAAATTGAAAATCACTACAAAATGAACTCTGAAAATGTTGGAACTTGGCATGGTATCATCATTTCACCCCCATAGCATGTGCAAAAGAGTAGAGAGGGTCACGGCGAAAACTGGACGCACCTCGTGTACAAACTGGACAATCTCTTTCGGAGTATCAGGGTTTCGGACGAGAACTCACCTGTTACACAGGCACTTCAATGTTTTTTAAAGTTGTTTGAACTCCAGCCTATTTTTGCGTTCAGTATGCATCATTCAAAGTGATGTCATCAATTTCCAACACGTTGTGACATCATTTGTTGTTTTTCAATCATTTACCGATTTGTTTAGAGCTCTAAATGACGGTGAAATTGAAAATCACTACAAAATGAACTCTGAAAATGTTGGAACTTGGCATGGTATCATCATTTCACCCGCATAGCATGTGCAAAAGAGTAGAGAGGGTCACGGCGAAAACTTGTCGCACCTC
>NC_057796.1:86729518-86730033 GCF_018294505.1 Triticum aestivum | reverse complement strand
GAAAACTGGACGCACCTCGTGTACAAACTGGACAATCTCTTTCGGAGTATCAGGGTTTCGGACGAGAACTCATCTGTTACACGGGCACTTCAATGTTTTTAAAACTTATTTGAACTCCAGCCTAGTTTTGCGTTCAGTACGCATCATTCAAAGCGACGACATAAATTTCCAACACGTTCTGACATCATTTGCTGTTTTTCAGTCATTTACCGATTTGTTTAGAGAGCTAAATGACGGTGAAATTGAAAATCACTACAAAATGAACTCTGAAAATGTTGGAACTTGCATTGGTATCATCATTTCACCCGCATAGCATGTGCAAAAGAATAGAGAGGGTCACGGCGAAAACTGGACGCACCTCGTGTACAAACTGGACAGACTCTTTCGGAGTATCTAGGTTTCAGACGAGAACTCATCTGTTACACGGACACTTCAATGTTTTTAAACTTATTTGAACTCCAGCCTATTTTTGCGTTCAGTATGCATCATTTAAAGCGACGTCATCAATTTACAAC
>NC_057796.1:86697723-86698568 GCF_018294505.1 Triticum aestivum | reverse complement strand
GACGTCATCAATTTCGAACACGTTCTGACATCATTTGCTGTTTTTCAGTCATTTAGCGATTTGTTTAGAGAGCTAAATGACGGTGAAATTGAAAATCACTACAAAATGAACTCTGAAAATGTTGGAACTTGGCATGGTATCATCATTTCGCTCGCATAGCATGTGCAAAAGAGTAGAGAGGGTTACGGCGAAAACTGGACGCACCTCGTGTACAAACTGGACAATCTCTTTCGGAGTATCAGGCTTTCGGACGAGAACTCATCTGTTACACGGGCACTTCAATGTTTTTTAAACTTATTTGAACTCCAGGCTTTTTTGCGTTCAGTATGCATCATTCAAAGTGACGTCATCAGTTTCCAACACGTTCTGACATCATTTGCTGTTTTTCAGTCATTTACCGATTTGTTTAGAGAGGTAAATGACGGTGAAATTGAAAGTATCTACAAAATGAACTCTGAAAATGTTGGAACTTGGCATGGTATCATCATTTCACCCGCATAGCATGTGCAAAAGAGTAGAGAGGGTCACGGCGAAAACTGGACGCACCTCGTGTACAAACTGGACAATCTCTTTCGGAGTATCAGGGTTTCGGACGAGAACTCATCTGTTACACGGGCACTTCAATGTTTTTTAAACTTATTTGAACTCCAGCCTATTTTTGCGTTCAGTATGCATCATTCAAAGTGACATCATCAATTTCCAACGCGTTCTGACATCACTTGATGTTTTTCAGTCATTTACCGATTTGTTTAGAGAGCTAAATGACGGTGAAATTGAAAATCACTACAAAATGAACTCTGAAAATGTTGGAACTTGGCATGGTATCATCATTTCACCCGCATAGC
>NC_057796.1:86691352-86692081 GCF_018294505.1 Triticum aestivum | reverse complement strand
TACAAAATGAACTCTGAAAATGTTGGAACTTGGCATGGTATCATCATTTCGCCCGCATAGCATGTGCAAAAGAGTAGAGAGGGTCACGGCGAAAACTGGACGCACCTCAGGTACAAACTGGACAATCTCTTTCGGAGTATCAGGGTTTCGGACGAGAACTCATCTGTTACACGGGCACTTCAATGTTTTTTAAACTTATTTGAACTCCAGCCTATTTTTGCGTTCAGTATGCATAATTCAAAGTGACATCATCTATTTCCAACCCGTTCTGACATCATTTGCTGTTTTTCAGTAATTTACCGATTTGTTTAGGGAGCTAAATGACGGTGAAATTGAAAATCACTACAAAATGAACTCTGAAAATGTTGGAACTTGGCATGGTATCATCATTTCGCCCGCATAGCATGTGCAAAAGAGTTGAGAGGGTCACGGCGAAAACTGGACGCACCTCGTGTACAAACTGGACAATCTCTTTCGGAGTATCAGGGTTTCGGACGAGAACTCATCTGTTACACGGGCACTTCAATGTTTTTTAAACTTATTTGAACTCCAGCCTATTTTTGCGTTCAGTATGCATCTTTCAAAGCGAAGTCATCAATTTCCAACACGTTCTGACATCATTTGCTGTTTTTCAGTCATTTACCGATTTGTTTAGAGAGCTAAATGACGTTGAACTTGAAAATCACTACAAAATGAACTCTGAAAATGTTGGAACTTGGCATGGTATCA
>NC_057796.1:86690226-86690728 GCF_018294505.1 Triticum aestivum | reverse complement strand
TTTTTTAAACTTATTTGAACTCCAGCCTATTTTTGCGTTCAGTATGCATCATTCAAAGTGACATCATCAATTTCCAACGCGTTCTGACATCACTTGATGTTTTTCAGTCATTTACCGATTTGTTTAGGGAGCTAAATGACGGTGAAATTGAAAATCACTACAAAATGAACTCTGAAAATGTTGGAACTTGGCATGGTATCATCATTTCACCCGCATAGCATGTGCAAAAGAGTAGAGAGGGTCCCGGCGAAAACAGGACGCACCTCGTGTACAAACTGGACAATCTCTTTCGGAGTATCAGGGTTTCGGACAAGAACTCATCTGTTACACGGGCACTTCAATGTTTTTTAAACTTATTTGAACTCCAGGCTTTTTTTGCGTTCAGTATCCATCATTCAAAGCGACGTCATCAATTTCCAACATGTTCTGACATCATTTGCTGTTTTTCAGTCATTTACCGATTTGTTTAGAGAGGTAAATGACGGTGAAATTGAAAATATCT
>NC_057796.1:86688928-86690112 GCF_018294505.1 Triticum aestivum | reverse complement strand
TACAAACTGGACAATCTCTTTCGGAGTATCAGGCTTTCGGACGAGAACTCATCTGTTACACGGGCACTTCAATGTTTTTTAAACTTATTTGACCTCCAGGCTTTTTTTGCGTTCAGTATCCATCATTCAAAGCGACGTCATCAATTTCCAACATGTTCTGACATCATTTGCTGTTTTTCAGTCATTTACCGATTTGTTTAGAGAGGTAAATGACGGTGAAATTGAAAATATCTACAAAATGAACTCTGAAAATGTTGGAACTTGGCATGGTATCATCATTTCACCCGCATAGCATGTGCAAAAGAGTAGAGAGGGTCACGGCGAAAACTGGACGCACCTCGTGTACAAACTGGACAATCTCTTTCGGAGTATCAGGGTTTCGGACGAGAACTCATCTGTTACACGGGCACTTCAATGTTTTTTAAACTTATTTGAACTCCAGCCTATTTTTGCGTTCAGTATGCATCATTCAAAGTGACATCATCAATTTCCAACGCGTTCTGACATCACTTGATGTTTTTCAGTCATTTACCGATTTGTTTAGAGAGCTAAATGACGGTGAAATTGAAAATCACTACAAAATGAACTCTGAAAATGTTGGAACTTGGCATGGTATCATCATTTCACCCGCATAGCTTGTGCAAAAGAGTAGAGAGGGTCCCGGCGAAAACAGGACGCACCTCGTGTACAAACTGGACAATCTCTTTCGGAGTATCAGGGTTTCGGACAAGAACTCATCTGTTACACGGGCACTTCAATGTTTTTTAAACTTATTTGAACTCCAGCCTATTTTTGCGTTCAGTATGCATCATTCAAAGCGACGTCATCAATTTCCAACACGTTCTGACATCATTTGCTGTTTTTCAGTCATTTAGCGATTTGTTTAGAGAGCTAAATGACGGTGAAATTGAAAATCACTACAAAATGAACTCTGAAAATGTTGGAACTTGGCATGGTATCATCATTTCGCCCGCATAGCATGTGCAAAAGAGTTGAGAGGGTCACGGCGAAAACTGGACGCACCTCGTGTACAAACTGGACAATCTCTTTCGGAGTATCAGGCTTTCGGACGAGAACTCATCTGTTACACGGGCACTTCAATGTTTTTTAAACTTATTTGAACTCCAGGCTTTTTTTGCGTTCAGTATCCATCATTCAAAGCGACGTCATCAATTTCCAACATG
>NC_057796.1:86687063-86687667 GCF_018294505.1 Triticum aestivum | reverse complement strand
TACAAACTGGACAATCTCTTTCGGAGTATCAGGCTTTCGGACGAGAACTCATCTGTTACACGGGCACTTCAATGTTTTTTAAACTTATTTGACCTCCAGGCTTTTTTTGCGTTCAGTATCCATCATTCAAAGCGACGTCATCAATTTCCAACATGTTCTGACATCATTTGCTGTTTTTCAGTCATTTACCGATTTGTTTAGAGAGGTAAATGACGGTGAAATTGAAAATATCTACAAAATGAACTCTGAAAATGTTGGAACTTGGCATGGTATCATCATTTCACCCGCATAGCATGTGCAAAAGAGTAGAGAGGGTCACGGCGAAAACTGGACGCACCTCGTGTACAAACTGGACAATCTCTTTCGGAGTATCAGGGTTTCGGACGAGAACTCATCTGTTACACGGGCACTTCAATGTTTTTTAAACTTATTTGAACTCCAGGCTTTTTTGCGTTCAGTATGCATCATTCAAAGTGACATCATCAATTTCCAACGCGTTCTGACATCACTTGATGTTTTTCAGTCATTTACCGATTTGTTTAGAGAGCTACATGACGGTGAAATTGAAAATCACTACAAAATGAACTCTGAAAATGTAGGAACT
>NC_057796.1:86681679-86682730 GCF_018294505.1 Triticum aestivum | reverse complement strand
CAACACGTTCTGACATCATTTGCTGTTTTTCAGTCATTTACCGATTTGTTTAGAGAGCTAAATGATGGTGAAATTGAAAATCACTACAAAATGAACTCTGAAAATGTTGGAACTTGGCATGGTATCATCATTTCGCCCGCATAGCATGTGCAAAAGAGTAGAGAGGGTCACGGCGAAAACTGGACGCACCTCGTGTACAAACTGGACAATCTCTTTCGGAGTATCAGGGTTTCGGACGAGAACTCATCTGTTACATAGGCACTTCAATGTTTTTTAAACTTATTTGAACTCCAGCCTATTTTTGCGTTCAGTATGCATCATTCAAAGCGACGTCATCAATTTCCAACACGTTCTGACATTATTTGTTGTTTTTCAGTCATTTACCGATTTGTTTAGAGAGCAGAAATAAATAATGCAGAAAAGAAAAAAACTATATAATTTTTTTATATTCACAAAGAAACTAAATACAGCAAAAAAATTTACTCGGAAATAAATAAAAGAAGATTATATAAAAAATTGTTGGGGCGCTGCCCGCTGGGCCTGCCAACCCTAGGATTTGCAAATACAGGCCCAGAAGGGCCAGCAGGTTCAACGGGCAGCGCGCCAAAGTTAGCCCCAGAAGCCTGCTATAGAGAGGAGTTCGAGACAGCAGCCGCGCCGGGGCTTTTAAACTGGTGCGGGCGCCCCTCGGCTAGCGAGGTGGGACTAAGCTTGCCCGCACCGCTCCTGCGCCAGCGCACACCTTTAGTACCGGGTCGTGGCTCCAACCGGTACTAAAGGGGGGCCTTTAGTACCGGTTGGTGCCACGAACCGGTACTAAAGGGGCAGTTTCCCGCCCCTTGGCCTCGCGAAAATTTGCCTTTAGTACCGGTTGGTGGCTCCAACCGGTACTAAAGGCCCCTCCTATATATATGGCACTTACGAAAAATTCAGTTTCATCGACCACCACTTCTTCTCCAACTACTTCGCGCGACATTGCCGCCGCCCTCGCCGCCCCCGCCGCGCGCCGTCGCCCCTGCCGCCCGTCGTCGCCGTCACCGCCGTCGCCCTC